>NC_084796.1:159630017-159642517 GCF_963169125.1 Humulus lupulus
TCCGACCAGGAGTGACTTTGCTGCCTAGCACTGGCATGTCCGAGCCAGGTGCACCCGAGGAGCCCGATCTGTGTCCGGTCGGACACCATGCATCCGAGGAGCAATCCAAGTGTCCGATTGGACACTCGCTCGAGGAGAGGCATCCGAGGAGAAGAATCGAGAGGGTGCGTGCCTTGTGTCCGCGAAGAGGCGTGGGTTGGTCCGAGCGGACCATGATTGGCATGGTACCAGGTTGAGCGTGTCCGGTCGGACACCTTAGGCCTGAGGAGATGCATGGCCAGCCGCATGCATCCAAGTAGGCGTGTACTTGGGCCAGGGGTGTGCCTGGTCGGACGCATGTCCGAGGAGAGACAAAGGCCTGGTCCGTATGCATGTCCAGCATGCATGTGTCCGACCAACACTTGCATATGTCCAGCATGCATGTGTCCGACCAGCACTTGCATGAATGGTCAGTAGGGGTATGGCCGACCAGAAGATGATATTCATCAACCAGGTAGAGCAGACTACGTCAAGATTTCCAGAAACGGCTTCAACAAGAATCGGTCTGGGCATACGCGAGAATCTCTCATTCTTCACACAAATTGGGGGTTCTGTTGCATTTTGAATATCTTTTGTAATTTAAATATAATACGAATAATAAAATAGCCCGATCCTAGGGGATATCAATGTATGATCCTAAGCCTATAAATACATGGCTGATGGGATCAGAAAAGTACCTTTTGATTTTTGGAGTTTTGATCTTACTTTTCTAGAGAGAGAAAGTGCTTTTTCTTGAGAGAGAACTCTTTCGTATTATGAGAATTTACACTGAAGAAACTCAGTTGACGCAGGTTCATCTGATCTTGAGTGTAGATAAAATAATCAAATTTCTAAGTGGATTAGGCTATTACCAACATATTGGGGCTGAACCACTATAAAATTTGTGTGTTATTTATTTTCTTTATTAAATCGTCTGTGTCGTTTGAATTCTCTTGAAGGTTTGTCGTTTTTGACGTTCTCACGTCGTTGGCCAAAAACGTGGTCAACATTTTGGTGCTTTCATTGAGAGCCTGAAGAGAAAAACAGACGGTCCCTAGAGCAATATGGCGCCTAAGAACACCAATGCAGCCTCCAAGAAGACGGGCTCCTTTAAAGAGCATGCTAGATCAGAGGGTCCTAGCGTTCAAGATCATGAAACTGAGCCTAGAGTCGTGCTCGAGGACGTAGCTCCAGAAGTTGAAGAGCTCCAGGAAGCCATGAGCGCCTTCCAGGAGGAGATGGCTCAGTTCAACGCCAGGCAGGAGGCGTTCTCTGAGGAAATGGCTAGGCAGAATGCCGCATTCGAGCAGCAAAAACGGGAAATGGACGCTAGGAGTGAGGAGATCCCTCGACAGCAGGAGGAGGCCGACAGGCGACATCGCGAAGCTGTACTCGCTCTGGAGGCAGCTACGCAGCTGACCCGAGCCAATGCCTAGGCTGCGCCTGGAGTGGCAACCACCCCAGAGGCAAGGACCACAGAAGCTGGTTGTAAGAAAACTGATAGACCAGGCAGAGGTGGTAGTAACCCACCTGGTCGTGAGGAAGATGGAGTCAGATCGCGCACTGCCTTAACTCAAAGGGGGAACTCCAAAACCCCCTCAAGGAGCCACCGATCAGAGACTTCCAGATCAGGGAGTTACAAGTCAGACAGCAAGAAAACACCTCCTGAGCAGGAGCACAATAGAGCTCCTCGCAGCAATGAGACTTCCCACTTCAAAGATGGGCATGGACGTGATGAAGCTGACAGTCATCACACTAACCATTCGAAGGAGAAGAATAATAATGACCATCGAGGAGGAGAGGATCGACAAGCTCAGACAGGAAGGCCACCACTGCATCCCAACCAGCGCAGTGGCAAGGAGCACGTTCCACCCAGCAGACCTTCCGAGAAGACTCGGAGTACGGTGTTTGATCGGTTGGGAAAGCACACAGCTCAGAAGGACCTGAGGGACGTCATTGCTGATAGAAGAAGGACCATCCCGGTCGAAGGGCAAGAGCCAATCCGTCCTACCAGTCGAGTAGAAATACTCGATGATGGTTTGCCGGATAGGAACACCCGACTAGGCGGTCCCGAAAATGAGTCGCTAGCAGTGGCCCCAGGCATCCAAGCCCAGCTTGATGCTTCGACGACAGCAGTCCAGAGTCTGTCAAAATGACCAGCGATTGATCCAGTGGACCACAGGAGTGGCATCCCTTTTTGTGCTCGAATTCGAGCAACTCAACCACCAGCAAAATACAAAGCACCGGTGCTGCCAGTTTATACAGAAAAGGCAGACCCGATTAGGCATGTTGGGAAGTTTGAAGATCAGATGGAGCTGCTCGGGGTGAGTGATGACTATCGCTGCAGAGTCTTTCCCACCACATTGTCCGACACTGCCCAAGAGTGGTATTGGAAGTTCAAGCCTAACTCCATCACTTCTTGGGAAAGTTTTAGAAAGGAGTTTTGCAGGCAGTTTAGTGCTGCTCGAACCCCTCCTGTCTATGCCAATCACTTGGCAGATATAAAGCCAGGGAAAGATGAGTCTCTCAAGAACTACATACAAAGGTTCATGAGAGAAGCTAACCGAGCTAATGCAGTTGGAGATGAGGGGAAGATGGTGGCATTTTCTTCCGGCATTATCTACCGAAGTCCTTTGTGGGACAACATCCATCGCCATCCAATTTCAACTTTACAACAGTTTTTAGATCGGGCGGACAAATACATGAAGTTGGATGATGCAATTGAGAAGGGAGAAAATGGGTTGAACAAACCGAGTGGATCAACTGATCCCCCTAAAAATGGCGGGCATGATCAAGGAGGTGGTAAGAAACGTGGGAATAACGGGTCTGACCGACACAATGAGAAGAAGGCTAAGTCGGGACCAAACGACAAGCCAACTAAGTATGAACCTCGATTCACCAACTACACCACTCTTTTGGCGAGCCGAGCGGAGATCTATTTGGCCAGTCATCAAGAGGTCCCTTACCAGAAACCCCCACCAATCAAGAAGGAGATGAGTAAGAGAGATATGAACAAGTTCTGTCGCTTCCATGGAGACTATGGTCACGACACGAATGAGTGTAATCATCTCAAAGATGAGATAGAGTTTCTCCTCCGGTCGGGGAAGCTAAAAAAGTATCGAGCGGAGAAGACCCAAGGAGAGGGGAGCAACAACAATCCTGGGTTCAAGCGGCAACGATCCCCACCTTTGCAACCTGAACTTGTGGACTTCACACTAGATACTATATGTGGAGGACCACATCTTGCTGGAGATAGCAAAAAGGCGAGGGAGAGGTATGCTCGCACCCTTCGTCATGAATTGGGTGCGGCATCCACCTCCGAAATTATGACAGTGGAGGAGCGACCACCAAAGAGCCCAAGATATGAAAGTGAGTCCCTCACCTTCACTGAAGAAGATGCTCGACACGTGAGGTATCCTCACAATGACCCTCTTGTTGTGACAGTCCAAATTGCTAATATGAAAGTGAAGAGATGTCTGGTCGATACAGGAAGCTCTGTGAACATTATTTATAAGTCATCCTTCGAGAAGATGAAGCTATCTATCAATGACTTGAAGCCGTGCTCTCAAGTCATTTATGGGTTTACTGGAGAAGGATTGTCACCAGCTGGGACAATCAAGTTACCAGTCACGACGGGGGAAGCTCCCAAACATGAAACCGTAATGACCGAGTTCTTGATTGTTGACTACCCGTCCGCCTACAATGTGGTTATTGGTCGACCATTGCTCACAAACTTACATGCGGTAGTTTCAATCTGGCACCTTTCCATGAAGTTCCCGACCAGTGCTGGCATAGGCTGTGTCCAAGGAGACTAGAGGGAGGCTAGGGAGTGCTATAATGCTAAGGAAAGGAAAGGGGCTAAGGAGAGCAACATGATTGTATGTGTTGAGAGAGAGGAGGTGGACGAGATGGATGTCGACCATAGTCTCGCAATTGTAACCGATCAGGAAGAGATGTTAGAGGAGTTTGGCCAAAAGAGCACTCTTGGTTTAAAAGTGCAGAAGACCCCATCCGATGATGAAGTCACCAAATAGGGCGTTGCCCAAAGCGAGGGAAGGGACTTTGATCCTCGCTTTGGGGATTATGAAAGTGAAGTAGGACCGTCCGAGGAGTTAGAGGAGGTCCTTATAGATGAGAATGACCCGACGAGAGGGGTAAAAATTGGAAAAAAGTTGAAAGCAGAGGTGAGAGCACAGCTGATAGAATTCTTGCGAAGGAATCAAGATGTCTTCGCTTGGTCTCACAAAGATATGGTGGGTATCTCACCAACTATGATCAGCCACGTGCTCAACATGGATGAAAGCTATCCAGCAGTGCAGTAGAAGAGGAGATTGCTTGACAAGGATCGAGCAAAAGCTCATAAGGAGGAGGTAGAGCGGTTAAAGGAGAATGGGTTTATCAGGGAAGCATACTACCCTGCCTGGGTTTCAAACCCAGTGTTGGTGCCCAAATCCAATGGAAAGGGGAGGACTTGTGTAGATTTTATTGATCTAAACAAAGCATGCCCAAAGGATTGCTTTCCTTTACGAAGAATAGACCAGTTGGTAGATGCAACCTCTTGTCATGAAACATTGTCCTTCATGGATGCATATTCGGGGTACAACCAGATCAGCATGCATCCTCCTGATGAAGAGCATACCAGCTTCCGAACAGATATAGGGCTATACTGCTATAGGGTCATGCCCTTCGGACTGAAGAATGTAGGAGCTACCTATCAACGTTTGGTGAACGGTATGTTTCGCGACTTAATCGGCAAGAGCATGGAGGTGTACGTAGACGATATGCTGGTGAAGTCAAAGGAAGATGAAGGGCACGTGCGAGACTTACAGGAGTGCTTCGCAATACTGAGAAAGTACAGCATGAAGTTAAACCCCCTCAAGTGCTCATTTGGAGTGGGTTCTGGAAAATTTCTTGGGTTTATTGTGAACTCTCAAGGAATAGAGGCAAACCCATAAAAGATAAAGGCTCTCATAGAAATGAAGTCTCCAGCTAGAATTAAAGATGTACAAAGCTTGACTGGGCGGATTGCAGCTCTAAGCAGGTTCGTTTCGAAATCAACAGACAAGTGTGTCCCGTTTTTTAACCTGCTTAGAGGAGGCAAGAAGTTTGAGTGGACAGCAGAATGTGAGAAAGCTTTCCAGGCCATAAAGGAGCATTTGGCCCAACCTCCTGTTCTTTCTAAGCTAGTTGATGGAGAAGACCTCTTTTTGTACCTAGCAGTCACGAAGCATGCTGTTAGTGCTGCCTTAGTACGAGAGGAGGATAGAGTGCAGCATCCGGTGTACTATGTTAGCAAGCGATTGATAGGAGCAGAGTCCTAGTATCCAGTGATCGAGAAGTTAGCTTACTGCTTGGTACTCGCATCACGAAAATTGCGACCATACTTCCAAGCACACCCCATTAAGGTCCTTACTGACCAGCCTCTACGCCAAGTCCTACAGAAGCCGGAGTCATCTAGTCGGCTACTTAAATGGGCAGTTGAGTTAGGCCAAAATCAAGTACCAGCCGAGGACTGCTATTAAGGGTCAAGCTTTGGCAGATTTCATCGCTGAATGTACTAGGATTGCAGACGTTCCAGACCAACAAGAGAGTGTCACTGGGCAGAAAGATGAACTTCCTACTTGGCAACTTTTTGTCGATGGGTCGTCAAATGAGCATCATTCAGGAGCTGGAATTATATTGGTCACACCAGAGAAGCACCGAATTCATTGTGCACCGAGATTCGGATTCAGTGCTTCTAACAATGAGGCGGAGTATGAAGCCCTCCTAGTAGGCTTGCGATTGGCTAGAGATGTACGTACCCGGTCGGTGGAAATAAATAACGATTCCCAATTGGTGGTCTACCAAGTCTTGGGGGAATACCAGGCAAGGGGTCTACGCATGGTGGCATACTTAAATAAGACCAAAGATCTGCTAGCACAGTTCGAGGAGTATACCATCAAGCTAGTACCACGAGAGCAGAACTCTAATGCAGATGCTCTAGCAAAGCTAGCTAGTGCAAAAGATGCCAAAACTCTGAATATAGTACCGGTAGAATACTTGGCGGAGCCAAGCATTGATGAACAAGAGGCCATGCCGATCACGATAGCTGACACCTGGATGACTCCCATTATTGCTTATCTTGAGCAAGGGATCCTCCCAGATGATCGTAATGAAGCAAGGAAGATTATGAGGCAAGCTGCTAGATACACCATGATGGATGGGGTGTTGTATAGAAGAGGGTATTCCCTACCTCTACTCAGGTGCATAACACCCGACCAGTCAAAGAATTTATTAGCTGAAGTGCATGAAGGGTTCTGTGGAGATCATGCTGGGGGGCAGAGTCTATCTAAAAAGATCTTGCGGCAAGGATTTTTCTGGCCTACCATGAAGGAGGACTCTATGGAATATGTGAAGAGGTGTGACAAATGCCAAAGATTTTCTAAAGTGCCCAGAGCGCCCCCAAATGTCTTGAAGCAAATGAAAAGTCCATGGCCTTTTGCAGTGTAGGGTATTGATCTGATCGGGAAATTGCCCAAAGGGAAAGGAGGAGTGCAGTTTGCAGTGGTTGCAGTAGATTATTTCACTAAGTGGACTGAGGCCGAACCATTAGCCACGATCACATCGAAGAAAGTGTTGGACTTTGTGGTTAAGAACGTAATATGTCGCTATGGTCTGCCTAAGAAGATAGTGTCTGACAACGGCACCCAATTTGACAGCGACATATTTACCGATTTTTGCACTTGGCATGGCATCACAAAAAGTTTCTCCTTAGTAGCCCATCCACAAGCCAATGGGCAGGTTGAAGCAGTAAAAAAGACACTAAAGGACACTCTGAAAAAGCGCCTGGAGCGAGCTAACGGTGCTTGGGCGGAAGAATTACCAGAAGTCCTTTGGTCATACAGGACTACTGCTCGGACAGCAACTGGACATACCCCATTTTCTTTGGCATATGGGTATGAAGCCATGTTACCTGTGGAGATAGACCCACCATCTCATAGAAGGACCATGTACAACCAAGAGGAGAATCATCAATTGCTAACCGAATCCTTGGACTTCCTCGAGGAGAGAAGAGAGGAGGCAAACTTGAGAGTTGCTGCTCACCAGCAAAAAGTGGCGCGCTACTTCAATTCCAAAGTCCGAGATCGAAAGTTCCAGGTCGGAGATTTGGTCCTCAGAAAGGTGTTTGTCAGAGACCCAGCAGCTGGTGTGCTAGGACCAAACTGGGAAGGACCATATCAAATTGAGCAAGTCTTGCCACCCGACACCTACAAGCTTGCTCGGTTAAATGGAGAGCTGATCAGGAATTACTGGAATGGCGAGCACTTGAGGAAATATTATCAATAAATATTGCTTACAGAGTAGTAGCTTTGTATCAAGTGCTTAACTTGTTATTTAAGTTTTTTGTTTGTGAACTGGCTATTTGCTAACCAGTCATGTTATTTTGAACAATGTTATTGTGTTTGAAACTCGTTGTTAGACACGTTTTGTCATTTATTATTACGAGTAATAAAAGAGATCACGCGCAGCGTGGTCGAATCTTGCTACAAATTTTGCATATGTGTTGATTATTCTAGCTTGGCAGTGTTCAACTGCCATTACAATTTAAACAAAACAGGTCTTCTAAAAATAAATATGCATATATACCGGATAGTGTTCAACTAGTCGGTATCCATGAGATGAATGACCAACGTTTAAATAATTGCATGTTTTTGTAGTGATTAACTGCTGAAATATGTTTGTATATTCTATGTGTTTCACGAGTAGTCACTGCTCAGACAAATTCGGTCAAGTAGCAAGTGATCAAGGATTTTTCAACCCTCAATCACTTGGGGGGAACATAGAGTATACTGGCGTGCACATAAGGAATACTGGCGTGCACTTCAACACAGGCAATAAGAGCACGAGCAAAGATATCTGTTTTTAGGCTAACTTGTAAATTTGGAAGTCGAAAAAATCCATTAAGCTAACTTGTTTGACGAAGCTTAAGTAACTTGGAATTTTTTAAATTTTAAGTTAGAAACAGATATTCGTGTGATAATAAAAGTTATGCTCATAAAATGTTAGAGCAATAAGAGCGTGAGGAAGTATATTTAGTATGGACTTATGAAATGTTTAGAATTTCTAAGTTAGAAAACTAAGTACTCATGTGAAATTGAAGGCATATAGAAACTTTACTATTCACAATAAACTTGTAATGTCTTAAGTGTAAAAAGACTTAAAAGTTTCAAGCTAGTCAAAAAAGAAAAGTAAAGTGCAAGTGCCAAACAACTCAATCATACGAGCAAAAGTATTAAAAATAAAACAAACTATGATAAAAGACTGGTAGGACTACAACTGGTCGTGTAGAAGCTCTCTGGTAGGATGAGGAGTCACTGGTTGGCTGCTCTGGTAGGCTGATCAACCCACTCCTCGGCATCAACTGCTCCTCTCGCTCGAAATGATAGTGTAGAGGAGGCAGGTGTAGGGCCGGTAGGATTAGCAGCTTCCTCAGCAGCCCTGGCCTCACATCTGGCGAGCTTCTCTGCCTTAATCTCATCGGTGAGAAAGTTGAGCTTGAGGAGTTTATTTAGCTTCCACACCTGGTAGAAGCAGGTGAAGCAAGTCTCCTCGTAGCGGGTTAGATCGGCCTCCTTTTCTTACTTTAGCTCTTCGTTCTCGCTAATTAGTCCCTTGTTCTCGCGAGCTAATCCCTCATTCTCATGAGTCAGTCTGTCTAACCGATCAGTCAAGGACTTGTTAGCTTGGGTTAGCTGATCATTCCCATCAGCCAACCCCTTGAGAGACTCCTTTTGCTCAGTCACAGTCTTCTCCGCCTGTTCCAGCTTGGATTGAAGAGCATCCATTTTCGCTTGAACCTCCACGAGTTGATCATTTAGGACCTTGATCAACTCCTTATAGTCTACTGATCACTGCTGGGCGTGACAGAAGGTCATAAGCGTCTGCATGGAAAACAAAAAGTTACTACAAAGCATTAACGTAAGTAACAATCTATCTTGTGGTAGAGCACTTACATTTGTCAGCTGAGCAATCCCTCTATCTAAGACAACATCAACACTGAGTCGAGGAAAAGATTCAAAGCCTTGAATTGTTGATGCATCATGGAGGGTCTGATCAGCTGCCCCCCTGAGTTTGGTCTCAGCAGCTCGGAGTGCCTCGCTCGGGCCGGACGGGCCTGGGGGAGTTAAGCTCGCTGATGGAGGAAGTGAGGAAGGGGTCAACTGCGGGATCGTAACTGACCCCTCATTTTTTCTCCCCTGGCTCGGTGGCACTGCCCTCGGGACCTTCCTCGGGGGAGTGAGACCACTTCCTTCGCCAGATTTCCTCTTTGGAGCAGGAGGAACGATGCAGTGCCTGAGCATCTCTGGGTCTGCAAAAAGGGAAAACATGAGACTCGTTAGAAAAAAAAAATATATAATAAAACGTAGATGAGTATATTACTACTACAATTTTATTAGTCTCGAATCACCAAGTTATTAAACATATTCCTATGACTACTAGACCTGAGTTGAGAATCTGATCGATGAAGTCATCCTCGTCGTCCGAAGATGAGCTGAGTTCTCTCTCAATCTGGATGGCCTTTCCTTTCCCAGACCGAGCGGGAATAGAAAATCTGTGCTGAGGCTCAGGCTCCCTAATGACAAGGTCGCTAGGTCTATGAGAAAGCGGAGGTGGCCCAGGAGAAAACTGGTCAGTCACTACCTCCGTGCCCGCATTGGACTGATCAGTCGTGTTGTTCTCCCCGGTGGTACTTTCCACCGTCATATTTTGGTTACACGGTATCAGGCCCACCATCTGAAGGTAATCTACAGTGACCAAACTTTTCACGTCTTTCTCCTCGGTACTCATGTTAGCCAACGTTTCTGCTTGGTTGAACATCCCTTGAGTAGGCAAGGGTTGCTGGAACGGACCCGCATGTGTAAAAGCCAAGTTGTTGGCCTTGATGTCTGATGTGAGGAAATATTCTCTGTAATATTTTCTGGGGTTCGACTTGTGTGCGATACCACTAATGTATTTAATCCCCTTTTGCCCGTGATAGAGGTGAAAGAAGCTCGTGTTCTTGTGGCTGGGGTTAGTCCTGAAGTCGAACAAATAGTGTACCTCATGAGGAGTGGGCTCGTCCCAACCTTGCAGAAAGTAGAGAATATACAGCGCGGACAATTCCTGGACCCCATTCTGTGCGATCTGGAATGGGGAGACGTTGAAGTAATCCGCTATAGACCGGAAATAGGGGTGTAGTGGGAGTGTCGCTCCTGCGTGAATATGGTGCCTGGACCAGGCGCAGTATGCTCCGCCGGGCCTATTGGCTCTCTGATGAGGGCCCGGGCATGTCATGTTCACCCCACTCAAACCCAAAGCTTGGATGTGTTTGTGGAACGTCCCGAGATTTAGTTTTGAAGGCTGGGCAGTGAACCAGGAAGGTGCTTCTTCTCTCCCCTTTCGTGGCTTTTGAATGGTCAATTTCTGAACCTCAGTGGCAAACTCCTGAGCGGGTGATCATGAAGAAGTTGCAGTGCGGGCGTCACTGCGTTCCACCACCTTTTGCACCGCTCTACGGGCAACTTGTGGATCTTGGTCCTGGGGGAGTCTGTTAGATTTCTTCACCCTCATCGTCGACTGTGCAGCTTGTTGAAGAAACTGTTCCTCGTGGAGGAAATACAGGGCTGAACGGGGAAGGATCCGCTTGAAGTGATGAAGGCGATCCTCGGGAGTGCGACTGGTGGAAGATTTTGATGAGGAATCGCTGTTTTGAGGAGTCTCGATTGACTGCGGGATAGATGTATCGGAGTTCGTATGGTTGTCACCTCCCCTATAGTCAAAGCGATTCATCTACAAAAGTAAATAAAAAATGGGGAGGTGAGTAACCATACAAATAAAATTCAACAAGAACAAAATTTATTTTTATACTTAGAAAAATTTATCTAAGTGGTAAAAATATAGCATGCATGGAAAAAAGATTTTTAGTGCTTAAAGGTGCCTAAGAAATGTTTAAAAAATATGGCATGAAGAATGCCATGCTTGGTCCGGTCGGGTGCCTAGACACCCTAGGAGATGCTTTCGAGGAGCCAGGGGGTGCCTAACATCCGAGTGATGCGTCTAGTGCCTTGGGCGTGTGAGTCCGAGCGGGTGCGCATGAGTGTCCGAGTGCTGATGCCAAAGCATCCGACCAGCAGTAGCTCCAGGCACGCGAAGGGCCGAGACGTCCGAACAGCGAGGCTCGTGTCCGAGCGGGGTGGCGTCCGAGTAGCCATGCATCTGCGTCTGTTCATTCGAGCAGCTGCGCTGCCATGCTCCTGTCTGAGGAGTGTTGAGAGACCGTGTCTGGCCTGTGTCCGAGCCATGCACCTCCGAGGAGCCCAGCACCAACAGTCCAAGGAGCTCCGATCGGGCGTCGAGTGTCCGACGAGGTGGCTTTCACTATGTGTCCGAGGAGTGCATATGTGGTCCGATCGGACCACATGTTTGCCTAGAAAAAAAAGTGACCATAGCCGATCGGCCTTACCCCCAAATCTTACCAAAAAACTCTTATTTTCCTTGAGCCGAAAATGAGGGCTTAAACTCCCTAACATAAACATGTTTCCTCATCCAAAACACACAATCACAAGATCAAAATATAAAAGTTGAAAAGTTTTTCCATGCTCTTGAAACCATCTATGCCCTCAAAAACCCCAAAACCCATAATCACGGTTTATACTAAATTGACCTATTTTTCTTGAAATTCTTATGAAATTGAAGATAATATTGGGTTACCCATAGCACAAACATCATCAAAATAGCCACCCAACACATTAAATCTATAAGATTCATAAACAAGTTCAAGGAAAAATTCCCAACAAGGTTTCGGCCATAGAATGTTATTTCATGAAATTTTTGAAGAAAATAACAACAATATGAGAGCATGGAGGAGAAGACTTACCCAACTTTAGAGAACCCTTGATTTGCTTGGAGATTGCTTGAAGAAATGAAGAGCTTCCCCTTGAAGTCCCTTGAAGATTCGGCCAAAGGAAGGAGAAGACAAGAAATTTCGGCCAAGAGAGAAAGAAGAAGAAGAAGGGTTTTAAAATTTTGATTTTCTTGTGTAAGGGAGAATGTGTAAGTGTAGGGGTTATTTAAAGGAAAAAAGTGGGAGTTATCACTTATTTTTGGACCCTTGGAATTCCTGGGCTATTTTTTCTCCCCACGATCATGGACAGTTATTTGCAGTGATCGTGGTCTGTAAGTTGTGGCCTGCTGCATGGCGGGAAGATGAACAGTTATTTTTTATAATGCTGTCAACCGTGGAGGAAAAAAGTTTATTATGTGAAGTATCAGATAATAAACGTGGGGGGCAAATGTTATCCCCAAAATTTGAAAATGATGATGTGGCAATAGAAATGACAAGTGGCAAGGAATGGTTGGGTGATCTGGCTTAGAAGTAGCCCAGTACATCAATGAAGAGTTTTGACTGCTTGGAAGGTGTTATGACCGACCGGGTAAGTTGCATCCGACCAGGAGTGACTTTG